>NW_027223786.1:0-5000 GCF_028538775.1 Myotis yumanensis
CTAACCCTAACCCTAACCCTAACCCTAACCCTAACCCTAACCCTAACCCTAACCCTAACCCTAACCCTAACCCTAACCCTAACCCTAACCCTAACCCTAACCCTAACCCTAACCCTAACCCTAACCCTAACCCTAACCCTAACCCTAACCCTAACCCTAACCCTAACCCTAACCCTAACCCTAACCCTAACCCTAACCCTAACCCTAACCCTAACCCTAACCCTAACCCTAACCCTAACCCTAACCCTAACCCTAACCCTAACCCTAACCCTAACCCTAACCCTAACCCTAACCCTAACCCTAACCCTAACCCTAACCCTAACCCTAACCCTAACCCTAACCCTAACCCTAACCCTAACCCTAACCCTAACCCTAACCCTAACCCTAACCCTAACCCTAACCCTAACCCTAACCCTAACCCTAACCCTAACCCTAACCCTAACCCTAACCCTAACCCTAACCCTAACCCTAACCCTAACCCTAACCCTAACCCTAACCCTAACCCTAACCCTAACCCTAACCCTAACCCTAACCCTAACCCTAACCCTAACCCTAACCCTAACCCTAACCCTAACCCTAACCCTAACCCTAACCCTAACCCTAACCCTAACCCTAACCCTAACCCTAACCCTAACCCTAACCCTAACCCTAACCCTAACCCTAACCCTAACCCTAACCCTAACCCTAACCCTAACCCTAACCCTAACCCTAACCCTAACCCTAACCCTAACCCTAACCCTAACCCTAACCCTAACCCTAACCCTAACCCTAACCCTAACCCTAACCCTAACCCTAACCCTAACCCTAACCCTAACCCTAACCCTAACCCTAACCCTAACCCTAACCCTAACCCTAACCCTAACCCTAACCCTAACCCTAACCCTAACCCTAACCCTAACCCTAACCCTAACCCTAACCCTAACCCTAACCCTAACCCTAACCCTAACCCTAACCCTAACCCTAACCCTAACCCTAACCCTAACCCTAACCCTAACCCTAACCCTAACCCTAACCCTAACCCTAACCCTAACCCTAACCCTAACCCTAACCCTAACCCTAACCCTAACCCTAACCCTAACCCTAACCCTAACCCTAACCCTAACCCTAACCCTAACCCTAACCCTAACCCTAACCCTAACCCTAACCCTAACCCTAACCCTAACCCTAACCCTAACCCTAACCCTAACCCTAACCCTAACCCTAACCCTAACCCTAACCCTAACCCTAACCCTAACCCTAACCCTAACCCTAACCCTAACCCTAACCCTAACCCTAACCCTAACCCTAACCCTAACCCTAACCCTAACCCTAACCCTAACCCTAACCCTAACCCTAACCCTAACCCTAACCCTAACCCTAACCCTAACCCTAACCCTAACCCTAACCCTAACCCTAACCCTAACCCTAACCCTAACCCTAACCCTAACCCTAACCCTAACCCTAACCCTAACCCTAACCCTAACCCTAACCCTAACCCTAACCCTAACCCTAACCCTAACCCTAACCCTAACCCTAACCCTAACCCTAACCCTAACCCTAACCCTAACCCTAACCCTAACCCTAACCCTAACCCTAACCCTAACCCTAACCCTAACCCTAACCCTAACCCTAACCCTAACCCTAACCCTAACCCTAACCCTAACCCTAACCCTAACCCTAACCCTAACCCTAACCCTAACCCTAACCCTAACCCTAACCCTAACCCTAACCCTAACCCTAACCCTAACCCTAACCCTAACCCTAACCCTAACCCTAACCCTAACCCTAACCCTAACCCTAACCCTAACCCTAACCCTAACCCTAACCCTAACCCTAACCCTAACCCTAACCCTAACCCTAACCCTAACCCTAACCCTAACCCTAACCCTAACCCTAACCCTAACCCTAACCCTAACCCTAACCCTAACCCTAACCCTAACCCTAACCCTAACCCTAACCCTAACCCTAACCCTAACCCTAACCCTAACCCTAACCCTAACCCTAACCCTAACCCTAACCCTAACCCTAACCCTAACCCTAACCCTAACCCTAACCCTAACCCTAACCCTAACCCTAACCCTAACCCTAACCCTAACCCTAACCCTAACCCTAACCCTAACCCTAACCCTAACCCTAACCCTAACCCTAACCCTAACCCTAACCCTAACCCTAACCCTAACCCTAACCCTAACCCTAACCCTAACCCTAACCCTAACCCTAACCCTAACCCTAACCCTAACCCTAACCCTAACCCTAACCCTAACCCTAACCCTAACCCTAACCCTAACCCTAACCCTAACCCTAACCCTAACCCTAACCCTAACCCTAACCCTAACCCTAACCCTAACCCTAACCCTAACCCTAACCCTAACCCTAACCCTAACCCTAACCCTAACCCTAACCCTAACCCTAACCCTAACCCTAACCCTAACCCTAACCCTAACCCTAACCCTAACCCTAACCCTAACCCTAACCCTAACCCTAACCCTAACCCTAACCCTAACCCTAACCCTAACCCTAACCCTAACCCTAACCCTAACCCTAACCCTAACCCTAACCCTAACCCTAACCCTAACCCTAACCCTAACCCTAACCCTAACCCTAACCCTAACCCTAACCCTAACCCTAACCCTAACCCTAACCCTAACCCTAACCCTAACCCTAACCCTAACCCTAACCCTAACCCTAACCCTAACCCTAACCCTAACCCTAACCCTAACCCTAACCCTAACCCTAACCCTAACCCTAACCCTAACCCTAACCCTAACCCTAACCCTAACCCTAACCCTAACCCTAACCCTAACCCTAACCCTAACCCTAACCCTAATCCCTAACCCTAACCCTAACCCTAACCCTAACCCTAACCCTAACCCTAACCCTAACCCTAACCCTAACCCTAACCCTAACCCTAACCCTAACCCTAACCCTAACCCTAACCCTAACCCTAACCCTAACCCTAACCCTAACCCTAACCCTAACCCTAACCCTAACCCTAACCCTAACCCTAACCCTAACCCTAACCCTAACCCTAACCCTAACCCTAACCCTAACCCTAACCCTAACCCTAACCCTAACCCTAACCCTAACCCTAACCCTAACCCTAACCCTAACCCTAACCCTAACCCTAACCCTAACCCTAACCCTAACCCTAACCCTAACCCTAACCCTAACCCTAACCCTAACCCTAACCCTAACCCTAACCCTAACCCTAACCCTAACCCTAACCCTAACCCTAACCCTAACCCTAACCCTAACCCTAACCCTAACCCTAACCCTAACCCTAACCCTAACCCTAACCCTAACCCTAACCCTAACCCTAACCCTAACCCTAACCCTAACCCTAACCCTAACCCTAACCCTAACCCTAACCCTAACCCTAACCCTAACCCTAACCCTAACCCTAACCCTAACCCTAACCCTAACCCTAACCCTAACCCTAACCCTAACCCTAACCCTAACCCTAACCCTAACCCTAACCCTAACCCTAACCCTAACCCTAACCCTAACCCTAACCCTAACCCTAACCCTAACCCTAACCCTAACCCTAACCCTAACCCTAACCCTAACCCTAACCCTAACCCTAACCCTAACCCTAACCCTAACCCTAACCCTAACCCTAACCCTAACCCTAACCCTAACCCTAACCCTAACCCTAACCCTAACCCTAACCCTAACCCTAACCCTAACCCTAACCCTAACCCTAACCCTAACCCTAACCCTAACCCTAACCCTAACCCTAACCCTAACCCTAACCCTAACCCTAACCCTAACCCTAACCCTAACCCTAACCCTAACCCTAACCCTAACCCTAACCCTAACCCTAACCCTAACCCTAACCCTAACCCTAACCCTAACCCTAACCCTAACCCTAACCCTAACCCTAACCCTAACCCTAACCCTAACCCTAACCCTAACCCTAACCCTAACCCTAACCCTAACCCTAACCCTAACCCTAACCCTAACCCTAACCCTAACCCTAACCCTAACCCTAACCCTAACCCTAACCCTAACCCTAACCCTAACCCTAACCCTAACCCTAACCCTAACCCTAACCCTAACCCTAACCCTAACCCTAACCCTAACCCTAACCCTAACCCTAACCCTAACCCTAACCCTAACCCTAACCCTAACCCTAACCCTAACCCTAACCCTAACCCTAACCCTAACCCTAACCCTAACCCTAACCCTAACCCTAACCCTAACCCTAACCCTAACCCTAACCCTAACCCTAACCCTAACCCTAACCCTAACCCTAACCCTAACCCTAACCCTAACCCTAACCCTAACCCTAACCCTAACCCTAACCCTAACCCTAACCCTAACCCTAACCCTAACCCTAACCCTAACCCTAACCCTAACCCTAACCCTAACCCTAACCCTAACCCTAACCCTAACCCTAACCCTAACCCTAACCCTAACCCTAACCCTAACCCTAACCCTAACCCTAACCCTAACCCTAACCCTAACCCTAACCCTAACCCTAACCCTAACCCTAACCCTAACCCTAACCCTAACCCTAACCCTAACCCTAACCCTAACCCTAACCCTAACCCTAACCCTAACCCTAACCCTAACCCTAACCCTAACCCTAACCCTAACCCTAACCCTAACCCTAACCCTAACCCTAACCCTAACCCTAACCCTAACCCTAACCCTAACCCTAACCCTAACCCTAACCCTAACCCTAACCCTAACCCTAACCCTAACCCTAACCCTAACCCTAACCCTAACCCTAACCCTAACCCTAACCCTAACCCTAACCCTAACCCTAACCCTAACCCTAACCCTAACCCTAACCCTAACCCTAACCCTAACCCTAACCCTAACCCTAACCCTAACCCCTAACCCTAACCCCTAACCCTAACCCTAACCCTAACCCTAACCCTAACCCTAACCCTAACCCTAACCCTAACCCTAACCCTAACCCTAACCCTAACCCTAACCCTAACCCTAACCCTAACCCTAACCCTAACCCTAACCCTAACCCTAACCCTAACCCTAACCCTAACCCTAACCCTAAC